>NC_064854.1:67893138-67915439 GCF_024139225.1 Suncus etruscus | reverse complement strand
TGTTGCTGGCAATCTCCTCCTGATTCTCTGTGTTGTTGTCAATAGCCCACAGACTCACTTTGAGTAATCCCATTTGAAGCCAATCTTATAGATGCCCATTTTCTGCGTCTTGCCAGTGATGCCCCTGAGCACCTTCCCATAGCTGCCCCGTAGGCCTTAAAGAGAATGCCATTCTAGGTCCCAAAGTAAAATTTGCGGTTTGGATTGGTGTAGACACTCAGGGAGCGAATGAATGCATTCCGAAACCAGTCCTGATCACGGTCACGATGCACTCTTTGTACCACAGAACGACCTCCTTGGTACGAGCACCGTACCAGGGGCCCCAGACATCTCTGACCTTCAGCCTGATGCTGCAAGAGAGAGGCATTCAAGGGGTGTTGTGGGGGCTCTGGAACCCCTCATGGCACCTGTAACAGGTGAAGTCTGGGCCCTGCTCATTATCAAGTCAGTTGTCCTGCTGCCAGGTGGCGCTAAGGCTGCTCAGGGCTGCAGAGAGAGGAAGCAAGGTAGGGGTGCCTCACCCCTTTATGATGTGTTAGTGCCCAAAGACACCTGGATTCAGCTAATTGGTTCTCTGTGTTGTCAAACCCTAATAAAGTGTACTTTCCATTCCTGGCTGAAGGCAGAGAAAATGTTAACTCAGAAATACATCCAAAGTTGGTGCCTTCCAGGAATAAGGAACTGGGGTATGGTGTGTTTAATTGAATTTGGAAAACGTCTCCCTTGACAACCAAAAGCTTGAATCAGAGTAAGCCCCAACAACCAGGTTTTGTATCAGATTTTCCCCCAACCAACTGCAATATCCATTGATGACTAAGGTTTGCATCAGAGCTTTCCTTCTCCCTGAAAACCAAGGTTTGAATTATAGTATCCCTAGACAACCAAAGTGGAGCCAGAAAAATCAGTGATTAAGTTAGACATTTATCCAATAAAATGATTATACTATTAATGTTCTGTGAATGCTTGTGACTTATCTATATTAACAACTTGAAGATTGGACTCGGGGTCCTTGCCAAGACTGCCTTAGTGGGCTGAGGCTCGGACCTTGATTCGCCAAATAAACTCGGTTTTGCACCTTGCATGATTGGAGGTGGTTTTGGACTCTCAGCGCCAGTGTGACTCAAAACCTAACACCATCAGGAAGTGATGCTCGCTAGGTCACCAGAGCTCCAGATGAGACTGACTCAGTGCCAGGCCAAGCTGCCCCTTGCTCAGGTGGTGGTCCCCGGTGGTCTGGAGAGCTGTGCTGCTGGGACAGCACCACGCAGAGCAGCACCAAGGGTGACACCAAGCAGTCCAGGTAATGGCCCATTCTGTGTAGTGTGGGGTCAAAGCCACCCCTGGGTGTCCTGGGTACAGGGCACATGCTACATGCCTGATGCTACATTCCCCACTCTAGTCCTGTGGAGGGGGCCCAATGGGTGTAGGGATTTTTTTTTTCTGATGGAGCTAATATAATTGTACCTCCTCAAATGGTGTAAGGTCCCTGTTGATAACAGGAAAAAGAGAATGTTTGTTTGGGCATCACACCTGCCAGAACTCAGGATTTACTCCTGGCTTTGAGTCTAGGATATGTCCTGGTAGAGCTCGGTGACTATATTGGGAGCTGGAAAGCAAACCTGGATCAGCTGCATGAAAGGCAACTGTTTTGTCTGTTCCCCCCACCCCAGGCTAATGTACTGTCTCATTGGCCCCGGAAAACAATGTTTAAACATGACCTTCCAGAGAAGAGCTGGTTAGTGGGTGAATGAGTGAATGTGTCACAGGGCATGGATTGAAAGGGGCTTCCCTGGGCTCCCTTGAGCCCATATAGCAGGGCCAGGCATGTTGACTCCCCTCTTGTCTGCTCTCCTGATGTTCCCACTCAGCTCTACCACAGTCTCTCCTATAGCTGGATGGTCAAGGACACCAAGGACACACTTGGAGACACTGCCATGCAGTAGTTGTTTATTGGTGTCTGGGAGTTGGCTCCTGGCCTGTTCTTTTGGGTTCTTTTGGGGAGTGCCCACACCAGTAGTGCTCAGGGATCACTCCTAATGATTCTTAGTGTTCCATAAAGGGTGCCAGAATGAAACCCAGGTTAGTTGTGTGCAAGGCCAGAACTCCCCAATTGTCCTATGAAAACTATGCTATGCTAATCAGGAATTGGTGTTTGTGTCATTGTAGGTTGTTGGTTGTAATAGTTGTTGGTTGTTGGCAGCCTCCTCCTGATTCTCTGTTGTTGTTTTTTTTTTTTTTGTCAATAGCCCACAGACTCACCTGGCAGCACCACAGGGTAATCTCATTGGTAACCAATACCACAGATGCCCATTTTCTGCTTCTTGCCAATGATGCCCCTGACAACCTTCCCATAGCGATCCCCGTTGGCCATGAAGCGAATGTCAAACTTGGTCCCTAGATGGATTTGGAGGTTTCGGTCAGTGTAGAAAGTCAGGGAGCTAATGAATGCATTCCTGCAGCCAGTCATGGTCACAGTCACGGTCATGATGTACTCTTTGTACCGCAGAATGACCTCCTAGTACAAGCCTGCATCTATACCGTACCAAGGGCCCCCGACGTCTCCGAACTTCAGTCTGATGCTGCAAGAGAGATTCATTGAAGGGATGCCGTGCTTCTCTGGAACCCCTCATGGCACCGTTACAGGTGCCTTCCAGGAATAAGGAACTAGGAGGGGTTAAGCGAGCTTGGAAATATTTTCCCTTGACAATCAAAAGTTTGAATCAGATAACCCCCGACAACCAGGTCTGTATCAGATTATCACCCAACCAACTTCAATATCCATTGACTACCAAGATTTGAATCAGAGATTCCCTCCCACTGACAACCAGATTTTAAATTGTAGTATCCCTAGACAATCAAAGTGGAGCCAGAAAAATGAGTGATTAATTTAGACATTTATGCAATTAAATAAATATAGTTCATGTTCGCTTAATGCTTGAAATTTTTATATATACTGTTTGAAGATTGGACTCGGGGTCCTTGCCAAGATTGCCCTAGTGGGCTGAGGCTCAGACCTTGGTTCGCCTAATAAACCCCGTTTTGCACCTTGCATGATTGGAGGTGGTCTTGGACTCTCAGGGCTGGGTGTGAACTCAAAACCTAACACCATCAGGTGGTGTCCTGTTACCTCCCATTTAAGGAAAGCATGCACCAGATGAGGTTTTTTTCCTTCCCTGGTGCAGTGCCTTCCTTCAAAAGAATTATTCGCCAAAAGGCTCGCTTAGCGATGTCAATCATTTGACCCTTTGCGTAGATTATTGGCGGTAATTCCAACATGGCTGTAACATTACATTTTTCTCTTTATTTGGACACTATAGAAATCCAGCCTCAGCTTTCCTACAGACAAAGAAATGTCAGTACCAAAAGCCTGCCAAAAGTTTCTTGCTGGCTAGTTCGTATAACCTGGTGCCAGCAGCTTGTTTTTCTGAGTCTAGCTCTATGATGGTAAACAATTATTCCCGTCCCCCCTAAAATCTATTTTCCGGCAACTACATAAACATCATAAATATCTCTGTCTCTCTCCTCCTGGTTTCTTGAAAAACCTGCCTTTTGCTAAACCAAAAACATCTCTAACTCCTGTTTCAAAGCCCTCCAACAGGGGTTTTTCTCATCTATAGGATAGTCGTTTTGATATGTCAATTCTAGGCCTGTTTTCCCATTGTACTGCTCTCCTGTTCTTTGTTCTCCCTGAGGACACCTTGCATACCAGAGTTTGTGCTTATAAATGTCATCAGCTGAAAAGTAAATTTGTCTCTCGTCCCTTGAACAAAGGTCCCCATCCAATGCATTTTGTGTGGTCTCATTTATTTCATTTTCATATTTCATATTCGTCCGCTTCGTGTTTCCTGCTTATTCCTAGTGAGAATTAACCCACTAAGGTTTTGTTTAGGGATGCTAACATGTCTGCAGCAGTGTCCCCTGGTAGTCTGGAATGCTGTGCCACTGCTGGGCCAGCACCAGGCAGAGCAGTACCTAGGGTGACACCAAGTGTAAAGGAAAAGTTTCCCCTGAGTTTGCTAACTGCCCTGATCATCTACCCCCCTTCACAATTCTGGGAACTTAAGTTTCCCCTGAATTTCCTGACTGCCCTGATCACTCACTCCCCTTCACAATTGTGGGAACTTGTAGACCCAGTTATAGTTTAACTTTCTTTCTGTTCCTACATGGTTTTAACCTGGCCATGTTAACCCTGTAAGCTTGCACCTGCACCTTGCAAAAATGTAATTGAGCAAATGCCAGATGTCATGTACTTCCTAAAGCAAATCAATCTACTGTACCTTTCTATTGTTTGAAATACTATATACAGCTTGTAAGCTCATGGCTCAGGGCTGGCAGATTCTGGCTTATGCTGGATTCTAGCACAGCCCCTGCATGCTTGTAAGAAAATAAACCCCCTGTTTTTGCATGAGACTGTGGTCTTGGTGTCTTTGAACGGCGCATTATTCTCCTGGACTTAACATTGGAGGCCCCAGCGAGATATTCACGCCTGTTCAGGGACATCAACGCTTCACCTCGGAGTTTTGAGAACACCGGCGCCTAGGAGGTAAAATGTGCACTTGGTGTGGGCAGTGTGACTGCCGTACGAGCCCGTGAGGGTTCTCGGTGGCGGCTGACAGACGTGTCTAGAGGGCCGCAGGTCACAGATCTAAGGGACGCCTTAGTGAGGTTTGGGGATCCCGAGGACGCTCGGGAGCCCTTCTGTATGTATGACCCTTAGTGGGGTATACATTGGTAAACTGCCCAAGTATCGGGACCTAGGTCAGATTCTGTTGTCTGTCTACTGTTTTGTGTGAGTTGTTTCTCCTTGTCTTGTGTGACTTGTTTTATTAAGGAGCCCTAGGGAGAAGTGGCCAGAGGGGCCCTTCTCATCAGGGAGGAGGTCGGGTGAGGCCTCCTCAGCAGGGAACAGAAATCTTGGCTCCAAACGTAGGAGACTCCACAGAGCTCCAAGGATCAGTGCAAGTCCCGGCCGGGCTTTCCAAAGTGGGCGTGAGCCCTTCGCAGATCCTTCAGGTTGGTGTGATTTCATTTTGATCTAATTTTTAGTTTTGGTTTTATTTTTTTGGCTTTCCACTTCTCTGGTTCATTTTCTCCTATCTCTCTCTTCAAAACTGGAAGTTACTCAGTGAGGGAAAAATCCCTCCCAGTCCTGGAGAGGTGTGGAGTTCATTGGGCATGGCCCGGAGAGCAAAAGAAATTTGTAAATTTTAAAGTGAGAGTGAAGACCGGTCAGTGTGAGTGGTAAAGTGCTTGGCAGAATGTGTGGGGAATTTGTGTGATAACTGATTTCTTGATTGTTATTATCTATTGCCTTTTCTCAGTCAACCATGGAGCAGGCTCAGATTGCTCAGTCCAAGGTCTCTTGCTGGCGAACTTCCCAGAGGTGCAAAAATTGGTGTTAAGTGGCAATTTCTATACTTCCTTGTTATTTTCTGTTTCGTTGTGTTTTTGTATTTCAAGGCAGGCTCTGTTAGGGACAGGGCAAGGTGGTGGTCGCAAACTCTGCCTCTTTGCTGGCCAGCAGGACTTAAATTTGCCCTGGAGGGGCTGGACTTTGTGACTAAACACCTCAGCCAAAAGGTAAAAATCAGAAAAATCTTGAGAGCTGCCGTCTTGTTGCTTCTGGCTGGGAAGCTAAGAAATTAGTCAGTTAAAAAAATTATTTACTGGAGCTTATCCAAGAAAGGAAAACTTACCCAATCCCCCCCCCCCCCCGGTTTACATATCAAAGAAAAAGTTGGGAGTCCAGAAGGAAAAATTGGGTCTTTAAATCTCTTTAAGAAATTCCTCTGACTTAAAGGTTTCTTAGAATGAATAATTTGGTAGGAAATGTTGCCAATTATTGTAATTAACTTTTCTGATGAAACTGAGTTCTAATACAAACTGGAAAATGC
Organism: Suncus etruscus; assembly: GCF_024139225.1. Taxonomy (NCBI): domain Eukaryota; kingdom Metazoa; phylum Chordata; class Mammalia; order Eulipotyphla; family Soricidae; genus Suncus; species Suncus etruscus. Next base: position 67,909,545 of record NC_064854.1, on the reverse strand, counting down.
CACCTGCCATAAGAAATTTCACCAACTCTAAGAAATTATCAATCAGTTCGTGACAGGTTCCAACAGCATTGTAATGTGGGAATAATACAATTTTTTATATTTCTATTTTTGTTAAAAATAATATTAATTTTAAGAGGCCAAAACTGTGCGAAAAATGTTGTGGTTAGCATTTTGATAATATTGTTAATCTTGTGAACGCTTAAATAGTGTTAAAATAACTAAATCTAGATAACAATTTAAAATTTAATGTGGTTTTAAGGTCTTAATGTAAAAATGCCTAAATTGTCTTTACTAAGTGTAACAAAGAAAACTTGGTCCTCTCAGATAAAAGTAATTCTAGCAATTTGTTTTCTAATTGGGAAAAATAAAAGAAATAAAAGTTTTAGGTATTTGTATAAAGTGCAGACCTTTTAAAATTAAAGTAAAATTAGTCATTTTTAATATCTCTAAGGTTTTTATAACTTAAGTTATGCTGTAGTGCTTGGATGGTTACAATACCTACCTCTCATTTGCTGAAGTTGCATCTTGTAAAGCCTAAGTAACTTGGTAACTGGAATTTAAAATATAATATGTTCTGAACACTGTCATAAATTTAGCATTTTCATCAATAAACAGGGTAAATTTGTAGTAAACTCATTTGAACCTATAATTAGTTATAAAGCAGTAAGAAATTGTAAAATAAATTTTTAGAAACTGCAAAATGCTATGTTTGAAATAGTTAAAGACAAAAAACCATTTTAAATAATGTACTAAGTTGTTCAGAAAAATAAAGTAATTAAAATTGAGTGAAAGGATCAGACTTTAAGAACTATAACTTCTCTAAATTGTAAATTTAAAATACTTTTAAGAAAATTTATGTTTTGCTTTGGTCTAAAGCATAGCTTTTAAAAATTTGTTTAATGTTTTAATTAAAAGTCTTATCAAATATTATTTATGTAGAAAAATATGTGGTTATGCAAAATGAAAAGATAGATATTTAATACTGGAAAAAAAATAATAAAACTCTGAAAAAAAGTAGCCAGTTGGTAAAACTAAAGGAAATTTGTAGAGTAAATTTAGAAAAGAAAAATTTAAAAATGTGTAAAAGGAACTAAGGAGGTGTACTAAAAAAAGAAACTATCAGATTAAGTTGGATTATTATTGTTATTATTATTATTAAAATGCCTCTAACTCAGGAATTAGCCAATGTTTTGTGCAGAAAAATTTTGAATGTTTTAAACCATGTTATAGTGTTCATATGTTGTTGGGTAAAAATGAAATAATAATGAGGTATTATAAACATCTAAAAAAATATATAAAGGTTTTAAAAGAAAATAATCAAAAATTTAAAATATTGAGGTTCAGTTTAAAGGTTTAAAAAATAGTGATTGTTAATTGTAAAATTTTTTAAAAGTCTAAAGTCTGCCAGAAAATTTTGTAAAATATAAATTGCTGGTGTCTAATATGTTTTCTGCTTTAAGCTAAGTCCAAAAGAATAAGCAAACTTCTACTCTCTGTATGTAAATTTATTTGCTGCCAAAAATATTAATAAGTGTATCACAAGAAACTTTATAAATATAGTCATGGTTTAAAGAATTAATAATAATATGAAAAATCGTATTGTAAAAGCCTCCAGACAATAATCAGGTTTAAAATTTTCTGTGTAGGGGCCGGGTGGTGGCGCTAAAGGTAAGGTGCCTGCCTTGCCTGCGCTAGCCTTGGACGGACCGCGGTTCGATCCCCCGGTGTCCCATATGGTCCCCCAAGCCAGGAGCAACTTCTGAGAGCATAGCCAGGAGTAACCCCTGATCGTTACCGGGTGTGGCCCAAAAACAAAAAAAAAAAATTTTCTGTGCAAAATTAAGTAACATTTGCTTTTTCTCTCTTCCTAGCACCTTTTAATATCATTTTTATGTCATGGCATCAGTTTGCTTTGCATGAAATACAAACAGGTAAATTTCCTCTCTGCATGAGGAGTAATCCCCGTGCAAACAGGAAATCTTAAAATTAGTAAGGGGACCCCAAAGCCCTCTTTTGGGGAAATAATCAGGCTTAAGGTGGTGTGACGAGCAGGCACCTTTAGGCATCTGGCTAACAAAACCAGGAAGACATCAAAATGAATGGCCTGAAAAAGGAAATGGGAGATTTCTGAACCTGCACTAACTGGCCACGGCCACTCTCACCCTCACTCTCAGTCTCAAGAAAGGACTTGAGGTCAGAGTCTCTTCCAAGCCTGAAGAGGAGTGGAACAGGCTACCTCTAGGAAATCCTGCAGTGGGTGAGAAAAGAACAGCCATCCTCGAACCAACTCGTTCTTAGATCAGCCTAGCCTAAGTAATTGTGACGTGACAAACCTGCTGTGTCCCCACCCTATCCTCAAAAATTCTCTGTGAGTATTGGGGGTGCCCCAAATGGAGATTTCTCCAGTAGTATTGTGTTTATGCGAAGAAAAGAGCCAAAATTTTTTCAAATATCTGATAAGGTGCAGGGTGAAGGTGGAAAGAAAATAATTTTTATAATTAAAGTAAAGTAACCTATGTGTTACTATGTGTCTCATTAATTGTACTAGAACAAATCATAAATTATAAATGCAAGCATAAGTCTAACTAAAATTAATTTAAAGCTGTTTGTTAATAATGCTATGATGCTTTTGATTTCTGTTGTTTAACTTGTGTTATCATTAATTGTTACACACTAGGTGTAAAAGACCTTCGATACAGAACAAGTAAGAAACCCCCCGGGAACCTCTTCATAAGTCTTTTTCAGATACTTCTCAGAAGCCCGCAGCTCGGGTGGTCAGTGGCCTGGACAGACTATCTGGTGACCTCAAAGGACCCCCCCTGCATATCCATCTGACTCAACTTCCTGGACCAGGGCAAAATGAAGACCAGATGACAGCATGGGACTGTAAAACCACCGGTCAGGCATACTGGAAGCTCCCTTCTAGTTGGGACTGAATCGTGATAACCAGATTTGAATCACACTTTTTGAAGAGCAGCTGGGGAAGGGGGCAAAAAAAAAAATGTCTTGCATTGCCCTTAAAGTTTTTAATCTGGCCTCCCATTATTGTGTGCTAATTCAGAAGCTGCCCAGAGTGCTATAGTATAATTCTGATTTCTTTAAGGCAAGGTTTAGTAGCTGCTCCACCTGGTACCCTCGAAAACTGGTTTCCCTCACCCTGGCATTCATCCTAGGGATGGGGTTAGCTGCTGAAATTAAAACAGGAACAACTGCGCTCTTAAGGGGGGCCGATCAAATCAGTAAGCTTGAAACAGACGTCAGGCAAGACCTAAGAGAAATAAACCTCAGTTCAAGCTCTCAAAGACTCGCTAACTTCCCTGTCAGAAGTTGTGCTCCAGAATAGAAGGGGGTTAAATCTCCTCTTTGAACAGAAAAGTGGGCTATGCGTGGCCCTCAAAGACACTAGGGTCGTACAGGCATTCATGGAAAAACTTAAAGGCTAGACAAAAAGGAACAAAAATCCCGGGTTCAAGACAATTGGTTTCAGTCCTGGTTCAAGCAGTCCCCCTGGCTAACTCTAATGTCTGCCATTACAGGCCCACTTGTGCTCCTGCTGCTATTACTGACTATAGGACCTTATGATTATTAGGCAGCAATATGAGGCACTTAATCAAACAACCCAAGATCTCTAGGATTAGAGATCAAACAAAAGAAAAAGGGGGGGATGTAAAGGAAAAGTTTCCCCTGAGTTTGCTAACTGCCCTGATCATCTACCCCCCCTTCACAATTCTGGGAACTTAAGTTTCCCCTGAATTTCCTGACTGCCCTGATCACTCACTCCCCTTCACAATTGTGGGAACTTGTAGACCCAGTTATAGTTTAACTTTCTTTCTGTTCCTACATGGTTTTAACCTGGCCATGTTAACCCTGTAAGCTTGCACCTGCACCTTGCAAAAATGTAATTGAGCAAATGCCAGATGTCATGTACTTCCTAAAGCAAATCAATCTACTGTACCTTTCTATTGTTTGAAATACTATATACAGCTTGTAAGCTCATGGCTCAGGGCTGGCAGATTCTGGCTTATGCTGGATTCTAGCACAGCCCCTGCATGCTTGTAAGAAAATAAACCCCCTGTTTTTGCATGAGACTGTGGTCTTGGTGTCTTTGAACGGCGCATCATTCTCCTGGACTTAACACAAGCAGTCCAGGTAATGGGCCATTCTGTGTAGTGTGGGTTCAAAGCCACCCCTGGGTGTCCTGGGTACAGGGCACATGCTACATGCCTGATGCTACATGCTCTCATGACACACAACATAGATTCTCCATTACAGGGGAAGCAAGCCCACCAGATGTCTATTGACGTTCCTGGTGCAGTGAGCTGATATTTTCCCCAAGAAACATTTTAGTCAGCAGGCCCATTGGTGGACATTAATTATACCCCCTACGTGGATTACAGACAATATTTCTGATATTCATGACATGATAGCAACATTACAATTTCTTTCCTACTATATGGCACATTCTCTCCCTTGCAATAAAACAGGCCAAAATTATAGACCTCAGTCTATGACTCAGGGAAATTCTCAGCATCAAAGCTCTGCTAGTTTCGCCCCCTGGCTAGATAAATCTGCATGTCTAAATGCATAGTGGTCAGTGTAAATGCAAACCCTGCTAGTTAGTAAAATAACAGTTTCATCTTCCTTGCTACTTGCTATGGGCTAGTCCCCAAGTTGTAGCAAAACAAGTTTCTCATCCTTCCTTTATCGTAAGAACATTCTTTCTAAACTAGAACACCCTTTCTCCTCCCTTTTAGCTAGGGATTCTTTTTTTTTATTTTGTTTTGTTTTGTTTTTGGGTCACACCCGGCAGTGCTCAGGGGTTATTCCTGGCTCTAGGTTCAGAAATTGCTCCTGGCAGACACGGGGGACCATATGGGGCATCGGGATTCAAACCGATGACCTCCTGCATGAAAGACAAACGTCTGGGGCCAGGAAGGTGGCGCTACAGGTTAGGTGTCTGCCTTGCAAGCGGATGGACCTCGGTTCGATCCCCCGGTGTCCCATATGGTCCCCCCAAGCCAGGGGTGATTTCTGAGCGCATAGCCAGGAGTAACCCCTGAGCGTCAAACGGGTGTGGCCCAAAAACCAAAAATAAAAAAAAAAGAAAGACAAACGTCTTACCTCCATGCTATCTCTCCGGCCCCTAGCTAGGGATTCTTTTTTTTTTTTTTTTTTAAACTTTTGATATAATCTTTTTTTTTTAATTTATTTAAACACCTTAATTACATACATGATTGTGTTTGGGTTTCAGTCATGTAAAGAACACCACCCATCACCAGTGCAACATTCCCATCACCAATGTCCCAAGTCTCCTTTCGCCCCACCCGACCCCCACCTGTACTCTAGACAGGCTCTCCATTTTCCTCATACATTCTCCTTATTAGGACAGTTCAAAATGTAGTTATTTCCCTAACTAAACTCATCACTCTTTGTGGTGAGCTTCCTGAGGTGAGCTGGAACTTCCAGCTCTTTTCTCTTTTGTGTCTGAAAATTATTATTACAAGGGTGTCTTTCATTTTTCTTAAAACCCATAGATGAGTGAGACCATTCTGCGTTTTTCTCTCTCTCTCTCTGACTTATTTCACTCAGCATAATAGATTCCATGTACATCCATGTATAGGAAAATTTCATGACTTCATCTCTCCTGACAGCTGCATAATATTCCATTGTGTATATGTACCACAGTTTCTTTAGCCATTCGTCTGTTGAAGGGCATCTTGGTTGTTTCCAGAGTCTTGCTATGGTAAATAGAGCTGCAATGAATATAGGTGTAAGGAAGGGGTTTTTGTATTGTATTTTTGTGTTCCTAGGGTATATTCCTAGGAGTGGTATAGCTGGATCGTATGGGAGCTCGATTTCCAGTTTTTGGAGGAATCTCCATATCGCTTTCCATAAAGGTTGAACTAGACAGCATTCCCACCAGCAGTGGATAAGAGTTCCTTTCTCTCCACATCCCCGCCAACACTGTTTATTCTCATTCTTTGTGATGTGTGCCATTCTCTGGGGTGTGAGGTGGTATCTCATCGTTGTTTTGATTTGCATCTCCCTGATGATTAGTGATATGGAACATTTTTTCATGTGTCTTTTGGCCATGTGTATTTCTTCTTTGTCAAAGTGTCTGTTCATTTCTTCTCCCCATTTTTTGATGGGGTTAGATGTTTTTTTCTTGTAAAGTTCTGTCAGTGCCTTGTATATTTTGGAGATTAGCCCCTTATCTGATGGGTATTGGGTGAATAGTTTCTCCCACTCAGTGGGTGGCTCTTGTATCCTGGGCACTATTTCCTTTGAGGTGCAGAAGCTTCTCAGCTTAATATATTCCCATCTGTTAATCTCTGCTTTCACTTGCTTGGAGAGTGCAGTTTCCTCCTTGAAGATGCCTGTAATGTCCTGGAGTGTTTTGCCTATGTGCTGTTCTATATATCTTATGGTTTTGGGGCTGATATCGAGGTCTTTAATCCATTTGGATTTTACCTTTGTACATGATGTTAGCTGGGGGTCTAAGTTTAATTTTTTGCAAGTGGCTATCCAATTGTGCCAACACCACTTGTTGAAGAGGCTTTCCCTGCTCCATTTAGGATTTCCTGCTCCTTTATCAAAAATTAGGTGGTTGTATCTCTGGGGAACATTTTCTGAGTATTCAAGCCTATTCCACTGATCTGAGGACCTATCCTTATTCCAATACCATGCTGTTTTGATAACTGTTGCTTTGTAGTACAGTTTAAAGTTGAGGAAAGTAATTCCTCCCATATTCTTTTTCCCAATGATTGCTTTAGCTATTCGAGGGTGTTTATTGTTCCAAATGAATTTCAAAAGTGTCTGATACACTTCTTTGAAGAATGTCATGGGTATCTTTAGAGGGATGGCATTAAATCTGTATAATGCCTTGGGGAGTATTGACATTTTGATGATGTTAATCCTGCCAATCCATGAGCAGGGTATGCGTTTCCATTTCCGTGTGTCCTCTCTTATTTCTTGGAGCAGAGTTTTATAGTTTTCTTTGTATAGGTCCTTCACATATTTAGTCAAGTTGATTCCAAGATACTTGAGTTTGTGTGGCACTATTGTGAATGGGGTTGTTTTCTTAATGTCCATTTCATCCTTATTACTATTGGTATATAGAAAGGCCATTGATTTTTGTGTGTTAATTTTGTAGCCTGCCACCTTGCTATATGAGTCTATTGTTTCTAGAAGCTTTTTGATAGAGTCTTTAGGGTTTTCTAAGTAGAGTATCATGTCATCTGCAAACAGTGAGAGCTTGACTTCTTCCTTTCCTATCTGGATTCCCTTGATATCCTTTTCTTGCCTAATCGCTATAGCAAGTACTTCCAGTGCTATGTTGAATAGGAGTGGTGAGAGAGGACAGCCTTGTCTTGTGCCAGAATTTAGAGGGAAGGCTTTCAGTTTTTCTCCATTGAGGATAATATTTGCCACTGGCTTGTGGTAGATGGCCTTCACTATATTGAGAAAGGTTCCCTCCATTCCCATCTTGCTGAGAGTTTTGATCAAGAATGGGTGTTGGACCTTATCAAATGCTTTCTCTGCATCTATTGATATGATCATGTGGTTTTTATTTTTCTTGTTATTGATGTTGTGTATTATGTTGATAGATTTACGGATGTTAAACCAGCCTTGCATTCCTGGGATGAAACCTACTTGATCGTAGTGGATGATCTTCTTAACGAGGCATTGAATCCTATTTGCCAGGATTTTGTTGAGGATCTTTGCATCTGCATTCATCAGTGATATTGGTCTGTAATTTTCTTTTTTGGTAGCGTCTCTGTCTGGTTTAGGTATCAAGGTGATGTTGGCTTCATAAAAGCTATTTGGAAGTGTTTCTGTTTGTTCAATTTCATGAAAGAGTCTTGCCAAGATTGGCAGTAGTTCCTCTTGGAAAGTTTGATAGAATTCATTAGTGAATCCATCTGGACCTGGGCTTTTGTTTTTCGGCAGACATTTGATTACTGTTTTAATTTCATCAATGGTGATGGGGGTGTTTAGATATGCTACATCCTCTTCCTTCAACCATGGAAGATTATAAGAGTCCAAGAATTTATCCATTTCTTCCAGGTTCTCATTTTTAGTGGCGTAGAGTTTTTCAAAGTAGTTTCTGATTACCCTTTGAATCTCTGTCATATCAGTAGTGATCTCTCCTTTTTCATTCCTGATACGAGTTATCAAGTTTCTCTCTCTCTCTTTCTTTGTTAGGTTTGCCAGTGGTCTATCAATCTTGTTTATTTTTTCAAAGAACCAACTTCTGCTTTCGTTGATCTTTCGGATTGTTTTTTGAGTTTCCACTTCGTTGATTTCTGCTCTCAGCTTTGTTATTTCCTTCTGTCTTCCTATTCTTGGGTCCTCTTGTTGAGCAATTTCTAGTTCTATTAGCTGTGTCATTAAGCTACTCAGGTAAGCTCCTTCTTCCTTCCTGATGTGTGCTTGCAAAGCTATAAATTTTCTTCTCAGTACTGCTTTTGCTGTGTCCCATAAGTTCTGAGACTTTGTGTCTTGATTGTCATTTGTTTCCAGGAACCTTTTTATTTCCTCCTTGATTTCATCTTGGACCCACTGGTTATTGAGCATGAGGCTGTTTAACTTCCAGGTGTTAAAGTGTTTCTTCTGAGTCCCTTTGGAGTTCACAAATAATTTCAGAGCCTTGTGGTCAGCGAAGGTAGTCTGCAAAATTTCTATCCTCTTGATCTTATGGAGGTATGTTTTATGTGCCAGCATGTAGTCTATCCTGGAGAATGTCCCATGTACATTGGAGAAGAATGTGTATCCAGGTTTCTGGGGATGGAGTGTCCTATATATATCCACTAGGCCTCTTTCTTCCATTTCTCTCCTCAGGTCTAGTATATTCTTGTTGGGTTTCAGTCTGGTTGACCTGTCCAGTGTTGACAAAGCCGTGTTAAGGTCCCCCACAATTATTGTGTTGTTGTTGATATTATTTTTCAGATTTGTCAACAGTTGTATTAAATATTTTGCTGGCCCCTCATTTGGTGCATATATGTTTAGGAGAGTGAATTCTTCCTGCTCTACGTACCCCTTGATTAATATAAAATGTCCGTCTTTGTCCCTTACAACCTTCCTGAGTATAAAGTTTGCATTATCTGATATTAGTATGGCCACTCCAGCTTTTTTATGGGTGTTGTTTGCTTGGATAATTTTTCTCCAGCCTTTTATTTTGAGTCTATGTTTGTTCTGACTATTCAGGTGCGTTTCTTGTAGGCAGCAGAAGGTTGGATTGAGTTTTTTGATCCATTTAGCCACTCTGTGTCTCTTAACTGGTGCATTTAGTCCATTGACGTTGAGAGAAAGAATTGTCCTGGGATTTAACGCCATCTTTATTTCAAAATTTGGTGTGTCTTTTGGGTAGTCTTGTCTTAGATTAGGTCTTTCAGTTTTTCTCTTAAGACTGGTTTTGTGTCTGTGAAGTTTCTGAGCTGTTTTTTGTCTGTGAAACCATGTATTCTTCCATCAAACCGGAAAGTGAGTTTTGCTGGGTATAGTATTCTGGGTGAAGCATTCATTTCATTCAGTCTTGTCACAATATCCCACCACTGCTTTCTGGCATTGAGTGTTTCTGGTGACAGGTCTGCTGTAAATCTCAGGGAAGCTTGCTTGAACGTGATTTCCCCTTTTGATCTTGCTGTTTTCAGAATTCTGTCTCTATCTGTGGGATTTGTCATTGTGACTAGGATGTGTCTTGGGGTGGTTTTTCTGGGGTCTCTTTTGGTTGGTACTCTTCGGGCATGCAGGATTTGATCACATATATTCTTTTTTTTTTTTTTTTTTTTTTTTTTTTTTGGTTTTTGGGTCACACCTGGCAGTGCTCAGGGGTTATTCCTGGCTCCAGGCTCAGAAATTGCTCCTGGCAGGCACAGGGGACCATATGGGGCGCCGGGATTCGAACCGATGACCTCCTGCATGAAAGGCAAACGCCTTACCTCCATGCTATCTCTCCGGCCCCGATCACATATATTCTTTAGCTCTGGAAGTTTCTCTTTAATGATGTTCTTGACCATTGATTCTTCCTGGAAATTTTCTTCCTGGGTCTCTGGGACTCCAATGATTCTTAAGTTGTTTCTGTTGATCTTATCATAGACTTCTATTTTCGTCTGTTCCCATTCTTTGACTAATTTTTCCATTGTCTGCTCATTTGCTTTAAGTGTTTTGTCCAATCTCTCCTGCTGTATGGAATTGTTATGTATCTCATCTTCCACAGCACCAAGTCTATTCTCAGCTTCTGATACCCTGTCCCAGAGCTTATCCATTTTGTCATTCACTTCGTTTACTGACTTTTTCAGTCCTGTTAGTTGACATGTTATTTCAGTTTGGAGTTTTGTGATTTCTGCCTTCATATTTTCTTGGTTCTTATTAGTGTTCTGTTCAACTCGATCCATGGTTTCTTGGAGTCTGTTGAGCATCTTCCATATTGCTAGTCTAAAGTCCTTATCTGAGAGGTTGATTAGTTGGTCAGTCATTATCTGGTCCTCAGAATTGTTATCTTCATTCTCTATGTCTGATGCTGGCCTGCGTTGTTTCCCCATTGTCACACTTGTATTGTGGGTTTTTCTATGTGTTGTGGTGGTATTCATTGTCTATATGATGTAGGCAGCACACTCCTCTGGCTCCTCCCTTTCTGGATGGGCTGACTTGCCTCTAAGGGAGGGGAGTCCTCCGTGGATGAAGCCTCACACTGGGTCAAATCTTAGGCCCGAGCATGCAACAGAGAAGACAGTCCAGAGAGAAATGTTTGCTTCTGTGATATAGTGCCGTTCTTAGTGTGATTTTTCCTTCTTGTTGCAATGGAGTTCTTTCCTTAGAAAGAGTGCACGGCCGCGTAGCGAAGCGGAGCGGCCGTGCTCCTCTGGAGCCTCTCCTTGCCCCACTCGCAAGAGTTTCACGCAAGAGGACAGTAGACAGACATAGACAGGTCACACTCACAGTCTTTCACAGTTGAGCCCCACTGGGCCGGTGTACTTTCGCGGATTTTCCCCGCCTGGTGTCACACACAGGGAGCCGGCTTTTGCAATAGCTAGGGATTCTTTACACCTGTATTGGCTAGTTTTTTGATATGTATATTTTAGGGCCTGCCTTTTGTCTATGCAGAAATGCTGTTCATACCATAGACTTTGGTTTTTTATTTTATTTTATTTTATTTTATTTTATTTATTTTTGGAATTTGGGTCACACCCGGCAGTGTTCAGGGGTTACTCCTGGCTCTAAGCTCAAAATTCGCCCCTGAAAGGCTCGAGGGACCCTATGGGATGCCGGGATTTGAACCACCGACCTTCTGCGTGCAATGCAAACGCCCTACCTCCATGCTATCTCTCCAGCCCCTCATACCAAAGACTTTGTATTTATTTATGTAGAAGAGTAAATTTGCCTCATGCCTATTGAAGACATGGGTCCCCAAACAATTTATTTTTTGTGCTCTCTTTATTTCGTATTTCATATTCGGTCACTCATGTACCCATTTTCCTCTTGTGAAGGCTATCGTCCCCACTAGAGATGCTGAGACGCAAAATGCCTGCAGCAACATGCCCCACTCTAGCCCTGTGGAGGGGGCGCGATGGGTGCAGAGATTCCTTTCTGATGGAGCTAATATAATTGTAGCTCCTCAAATGGTGTAGACCCCTATTTATAATAGGGAAAAGAGAATGGGTTCCACACCTGCCTGAACTTAGGACTTACTCCTGCCTCTGAGTTTACGCATCTCTCCTGGTAGAGCTTGGTGACTCTATTGGGAGCTGGAAATCAAACCTGGGTCAGCTGATACAAGGTAAATGCCTTGTCTGTCCTCTCACACCCGGTCCTCAGGCTGAATGTACTGTCTCATTGGTCCTGAAAAACAATTTAAACACGACCTTCCAGATAAAAGCTGGTTAGTCGGTGAATGAGTGAATGTGTCACAGGGCATGGATTGAAAGGGGCTTCCCTGGGCTCCCTTGAGCCCATATAGCATGGCCAGGCATGTTGACTCCCCTCCTGCCTGCCCTCCTGATGTACCCACCCAGCTCCACCACAGCCTCTCCTCTAGCAGGAAGGCCATGGACACAAAGGACACACATGGAGACACCACCATGCAGTAATTGTTTATTGGTGTCTGGGAGGGGACTCATGGCCTGTCCTAGTGGGTTCTTTTGGGGTGAGGGCTCACACCAGTAGTGCTCAGTGATCACTTCTTGTGGTGCTCAGGGTTTCATAAAGGGTGCCAGGATCAAAACCAGGTTGGCTGTGTGCAATGCCAGCACCCTCCCAATTGTGCTATGGAAACTATGCTATGCTAGTCAGGATTTGGTGTTTGTGTCATTGTAGATTTGGTGTTTGTGTCATTGTAGGTTGTTGGTTGTATTAGTTGTTGGTTGTTGGCAGTCTCCTCTTGATTCTCTGTGTTGTTGACAATAGACTCACTTGGTGTCACCAAATGTCACCACAGGTAATCCCATTGGAAGCCAATGCCACAGATGCCCTGTTTCTGTGGCTTGCCAATGATGTCCCTGAGTACCTCTGGCTGGAAGGCCAAGGATATATGTGGAGATGCTGCCATGCAATAATTGTTTATTGGTGCCTGGGAGGGGACTCCTGACCTGTTCTGGTGGTTTCTTTTGTGGGGAGGGCCACAGTAGTAGTGCTCAGGGATCGCTCCTGGTGGTGCACAGGGTTTCATAAAGGGTGCCAGGATGAAACCCAGGTCTGCTGTGTGCAAGGCCAACACCCTCCCAATAGTCCTATGGAAACTATGCTATGCTAAGCAGGAATTGGTGTTTGTGTCATTGTAGGTTGTTGGTTATATTAGTTGTTGGTTGTTGACAGTCTCCTCCTGATTCTCTTGTGTTGTCAATAGCCCACAGACTCACTTTGCTGCACCACAAGGTAATCCCATTGGAAACCAATGCCACAGATGCCAATTTTCTGCTTCTTGCCGATGGTGCCCATGACGACCTTCCCATAGCCGTCCCCGTTGGTCGTGAAGAGAATGTCAGACTTGGTCCTGAATTGGAATTAGTAATTTTGGTCAGTGTAGAAGGCCAGGGAGCTAATGAACGCATTCCTGTAGGCAGTCACGGTCACGGTCAAGGACATAATGTGCTCTTTTTACCACATAATGACCTCCTAGTATGAGCCTGCATCTACACTATACCCGGGGATCCTGACTTACCCAAACTTCAGTCTGATGCTGCAAGAGATAGGCATTCAAGGGGTGCCGTGGGACTCTGGAACACCTCATGGCACCTGTAACAGGTGAAGTCTGGGCCCTGCTCATTATCAAGTCAGTTGCCCTGCTGCTAGGTAGCGATAAGACGCTGCTCAGGGCTGCAGAGGAAGCAAGGTGGGGGGTGCCTCACCCCTTTATGGTGCCATTAGTGCCAAAAGACACTTGGATTGCTACCTGGATTGCTGGATTACATACAATCACTTAATTTTTGCTAAAGGAGCAAGAAATCATAAATGGAGCAAGGAAAGCCTCTTCAACAAGTGGTGTTGGCACAACTGGTTAGCCACTTGCAAAAATGTGAACTCAGGGGGATCAGGGAGGGAGGGTGGAGGTGGAAAAAAATGGGAACTCAGACCCCAGCTAACACCATATATGAAAGTAAAATACAAATGGATTAAAAACCTTGATATCAGACCTGAAACCATAAGGTACATACAACAACATGTAGGTAAAACACTCCATGACATTGAGACTAAAGGCAGCTTTAAGGAGGAAACCCCTTAAAAAAACTCTCCAAACAAGTGGAAGCAGAGATAAACAGATGACACAATATTAAGCTGAGAAGCTCCTCTCTTGCATTAAATAAATAACGATGGGGCTGGATGGCGGTGAATTTCTCTCCGTGCCATCCCAGTTCACGTGGCTCTGCAACCTCCATGCAGTTGGCGAGTCCCAGGCCCAAGTGAAATCACTCACTCACAGTCAGGCGTCAGGAAGCAACAACTTTATTCAAGCCCTAGCCACCACGTGTGTGTGGCCTATTCATAACCTTTCAAGCACAGCAATATTTTGCTAGCCCTGCATCTTATTTCCTGTTAGCCATCTTCCCTTTGGGCTCCATGCTGGTCAAAGACCAGAACACAGAAACCCAGAAGCCAAAGCGCACAGCAGCACAGAAAGGGCAAAGAGCCAAAAGGGCAAAAAGCCAAAAAGGGCCGAATTCCCTTGGTTCAAGCCTTATCTAACATTTCCAAGACCCCTCCCAGGAATGGGAGGGTCTCGCAGGTAAGGTTACACCTACTATCCCGGTTCCCAAGACCCCTCCCAGAAATGGGTGGGTCTCAGGGTTTCAAATAGGTACACCCACACTCCTCAAATAGTGTAGGGTCCCTGTTGATAATAGGGAAAAGAGAATGTTTGTTTGGTGTCACACTTGCCAGGACTCAGGATTTACTCCTGCCTCTGAGTTTAGCCATCTCTCCTGGTAGAGTTCGGTGACTATTGGGAGCTGGAAATCAAACCTGGGTCAGCTGCATGCAAGGCAAATGTCTTGTCTGTCCTTCTGCACCCCCCAGGCTGAAAGTACTATCTCATTGGCCCCAGAAAACAATATTTAAACTTGACCTTCCAGAGAAGAGCTGGTTAGTGAGTGAATGAGTGAAAGTCACAGGGCATGGATTGTAACGGGCTTTGCTGGGCTCTTTGGGCCCATATAGCATGGCCTGACATGTTGACTCCCCTCCTGCCTGCCCTCCTGATGTACCCACCCAGCTCAACCACAGCATCTCCTCTGGCTGGAAGTTCAAGGACACCAAGGACACACGTGGAGATGCTGCCATGCAGGACTTGTTTATTGGTGTCTGGGACGGGATTGCTGGCCTGTTCTTGTGGGTTTTATTGTGGGGAGGTCCACACCAGTAGTGCTCAGGGCTCATTTCTGGTTGCCACGGCATGCATAAACTTAAGGGGAACTCAGGAAGCATAGCAGATGTATCCCTATATATCCCTAGTGTGGAGAGCTGAATTAGCCCTCACGGGTTCATCAAAAGGCCTGCTGTGGATGCCTTTTCCCCTGCGTGGATAGTTGTGAAATTCCTGAAAAAATACATCCCTCCTTTGCTTGGTATTACATTTTCTGTCCTTATTTGGCTATCTCTCCTTTGTAAATTCTCAGGCAAAACGATAGCCTCAATCAAATTCTTTTCAGAAATCCCAGCACCAAAGATTACTAAGAGAACCCCTTTTCTGGATGATATTTAGTACTGAAATCAAAAGACAAAATTTTTTTTCTTATGTCCTTGCAGCCTCAGTGTTGGTAAACAAGGGCATAGTCAGAATGCAGATCCTGGACTATTGACCCTTCTCAGAAAATGAGATTTCATCTTAGGGGATTTGTCCCCTTCCTTGACCTCTAAAACAATAGAGTTCACCTTGGTTGGGACCAAGTTCCTAGATTATTTTCTACTTCTTAGTTTCCCTTGTTTTGCATTTGAAATTGGTTGTTGAAAGCTGCCGAGTGTGACATTTTCCTTTGCAACTCAGAATTGTTACAGCTCACTATCATATGCTTAAATATTATTAAACTTTGCACCAGTGACTGGCTTACCCCTATAAAACCCCTTTTGGGAAATTAGACTTGTTGCACTTCTGCCAGAAGATGTATTGACCCCACATACTCTGTGTGTGGTTTCAGTATTTCATATTACATATTCGTCCTCTCGTGTTATTAGGGTCCCTCTTGTGATATTAGGTTCCCTCTTGTGAAGTATTTTGTCCCCACTAGAGATGCTAAGATGCAAGATGCCTACAGCACCTGGTGGTGCTCAGGGTTCCATCAAGGGTGCCAGGATGAAACCCAGGTCTGCTGTGTGCAAGGCCAGCACCCTCCCAATTGTCCTATGGAAACTATGTTATGCTAGTCAGGAATTGATGTTTGTGTCATTGTAGGTTGTTGGTTGTATTAGTTGTTGGTTGTTGGCAGTCTCCTCCTGATTCTCTGTGTTGTTGTCAATAGCCCATAGACCAGGAGTCTCAAACTCGAGGCCCACAGGCCATTTGCGGCCCTCCGTACAACATTTTGTGGCCCAAGGCCGGCCTCAAATATCGCAGTATTCGCGATTATTCACTTACCGAATAATCCCAATAAAAATCGCATTAGTAAGAAAAAAATAGCATTAAACATTCGCATACCCCGAGCAGTTCCGTTCGGGGTAGGCAAATATTTAATGCGATTTTTTTTCTTGCTAATGCGATTTTTTTTATTGCAAATATTTGGTAACCAAATAATTGCGGTTACTTTGTGCCTAACGCAGAAGTCATTTCCGCTGCTCATGCCCGCTGTCCCTTTTTTTTTTGTGTGTGTGTGTGTATGTGTGTATGAAATCCCTTATGCGGCCCTGCCTCACCCCGACTTTGCCTCCTGCGGCCCCCAGGTAAATTGAGTTTGAGAACCCTGCCATATACAAACTTGG